>NC_088410.1:843687-858687 GCF_034236695.1 Oncorhynchus nerka | reverse complement strand
CATCCATTACTACGGCCCCACACACACACACACACACACACAATGTCCATCCATTACTACGAGCCCCACACACACACACACAATGTCCATCCATTACTACGAGCCCCACACACACACACACACACACGCATTACTTACACACACACACACACACAATGCCCATCCATTACTCCACAGCCCCACACACACACACACACACACACACACACACACACACACACTGGGAGCATTACTACAAGCCCCACACACACACACAATGTCCATCCATTACTACCATGTTGGACTGGGGAGTACACATGTTGGACACACACCATGTCTGTGTTCTGTGTGGGGAGAGTCCTGTTGGACTGCTGCAGTTGGAGGAGGAGTTGTACCATGTTGGACTGGGGACTATTACCTCCTTCCGGAGGTTGGACGTGGCTGTGAGGGGATTGGCTGTCCAATGTTGCCTGTCACTGCCACACAGCCAATTGTTTGGAATGCGGGAACTGCCAATCAAATCACCTGCTGCTACTGGTCTACGAGTAAGTCTCCCTTGTTCCATCGTTAATATCTTGTTACTATGGGGACTGTTACTATGGGGATTATTACCATGGGGAGTATTACCATGTTGGACTGGGGACTGGGGAGTATTACCATGTTGGACTGGGGAGTATTACCATGTTGGACTGGGGAGTATTACCATGTTGGACTGGGGACTGGGGAGTATTACCATGTTGGACTGGGGAGTATTACCATGTTGGACTGGGGAGTATTACCATGTTGGACTGGGGACTGGGGAGTATTACTATGTTGGACTGGGGAGTATTACCATGTTGGACTGGGGAGTATTACTATGTTGGACTGGGGACTGGGGAGTATTACCATGTTGGACTGGGGAGTATTACCATGTTGGACTGGGGAGTATTACCATGTTGGACTGGGGAGTATTACCATGTTGGACTGGGGTGTATTACCATGTTGGACTGGGGAGTATTACCATGTTGGACTGGGGAGTATTACTATGTTGGACTGGGGACTGGGGAGTATTACCATGTTGGACTGGGGAGTATTACCATGTTGGACTGGGGACTGTATTACCATGTTGGACTGGGGGGGAGTATTACCATGTTGGACTGGGGAGTATTACTATGTTGGACTGGGGAGTATTACCATGTTGGACTGGGGAGCTTACCATGTTGGACTGGGGACTGGGGAGTATTACTATGTTGGACTGGGGAGTATTACCATGTTGGACTGGGGAGTATTACCATGTTGGACTGGGGAGTATTACCATGTTGGACTGGGGAGTATTACCATGTTGGACTGGGGAGTATTACTATGTTGGACTGGGGACTGGGGAGTATTACCATGTTGGACTGGGGAGTATTACCATGTTGGACTGGGGAGTATTACTATGTTGGACTGGGGAGTATTACCATGTTGGACTGGGGACTGGGGAGTATTACCATGTTGGACTGGGGAGTATTACCATGTTGGACTGGGGACTGGGGAGTATTACCATGTTGGACTGGGGAGTATTACCATGTTGGACTGGGGACTGGGGAGTATTACCATGTTGGACTGGGGAGTATTACCATGTTGGACTGGGGAGTATTACCATGTTGGACTGGGGACTGGGGAGTATTACTATGTTGGACTGGGGAGTATTACCATGTTGGACTGGGGAGTATTACTATGTTGGACTGGGGACTGGGGAGTATTACCATGTTGGACTGGGGAGTATTACCATGTTGGACTGGGGACTGGGGACTGGGGAGTATTACCATGTTGGACTGGGGACTGGGGAGTATTACTATGTTGGACTGGGGAGTATTACCATGTTGGACTGGGGAGTATTACCATGTTGGACTGGGGAGTATTACCATGTTGGACTGGGGAGTATTACCATGTTGGACTGGGGAGTATTACCATGTTGGACTGGGGAGTATTACCATGTTGGACTGGGGAGTATTACTATGTTGGACTGGGGACTGGGGAGTATTACTATGTTGGACTGGGGACTGGGGAGTATTACCATGTTGGACTGGGGAGTATTACCATGTTGGACTGGGGAGTATTACCATGTTGGACTGGGGAGTATTACCATGTTGGACTGGGGACTGGGGAGTATTACCATGTTGGACTGGGGAGTATTACCATGTTGGACTGGGGAGTATTACCATGTTGGACTGGGGAGTATTACCATGTTGGACTGGGGAGTATTACCATGTTGGACTGGGGAGTATTACCATGTTGGACTGGGGAGTATTACCATGTTGGACTGGGGAGTATTACCATGTTGGACTGGGGAGTATTACCATGTTGGACTGGGGACTGTTGGACTGGGGAGTATTACCATGTTGGACTGGGGAGTATTACCATGTTGGGCTGGGGAGGGGAGTATTACCATGTTGGACTGGGGACTGGGGAGTATTACCATGTTGGACTGGGGACTGGGGAGTATTACCATGTTGGACTGGGGACTGGGGAGTATTACCATGTTGGACTGGGGAGTATTACCATGTTGGACTGGGGAGTATTACCATGTTGGACTGGGGAGTATTACCATGTTGGACTGGGGGGGAGTATTACCATGTTGGACTGGGGAGTATTACCATGTTGGACTGGGGAGTATTACCATGTTGGACTGGGGAGTATTACCATGTTGGACTGGGGAATATTACCATGTTGGACTGGGGAGTATTACCATGTTGGACTGGGGAGTATTACCATGTTGGACTGGGGAGTATTACCATGTTGGACTGGGGAGTATTACCATGTTGGACTGGGGAGTATTACCATGTTGGACTGGGGAGTATTACCATGTTGGACTGGGGAATATTACCATGTTGGACTGGGGACTGGGGGGGAGTATTACCATGTTGGACTGGGGACTGGGGGGTATTACCATGTTGGACTGTATTACCATGTTGGACTGGGGAGTATTACCATGTTGGACTGGGGAGTATTACCATGTTGGACTGGGGAGTATTACCATGTTGGACTGGGGAGTATTACCATGTTGGACTGGGGAGTATTACCATGTTGGACTGGGGAGTATTACCATGTTGGACTGGGGAGTATTACCATGTTGGACTGGGACTGGGGAGTATTACCATGTTGGACTGGGGACTGGGGGGAGTATTACCATGTTGGACTGGGGAGTATTACCATGTTGGACTGGGGAGTATTACCATGTTGGACTGGGGAGTATTACCATGTTGGACTGGGGAGTGTTGGATTATTACCATGTTGGACTGGGGAGTATTACCATGTTGGACTGGGGAGTAGTATTACCATGTTGGACTGGGGAGTATTACCATGTTGGACTGGGGAGTATTACCATGTTGGACTGGGGAGTATTACCATGTTGGACTGGGGAGTATTACCATGTTGGACTGGGGAGTATTACCATGTTGGACTGGGGAGTATTACTATGTTGGACTGGGGAGTATTACCATGTTGGACTGGGGAGTATTACCATGTTGGACTGGGGAGTATTACCATGTTGGACTGGGGAGTATTACCATGTTGGACTGGGGAGTATTACCATGTTGGACTGGGGACTGGGGAGTATTACCATGTTGGACTGGGGACTGGGGAGTATTACCATGTTGGACTGGGGAGTATTACCATGTTGGACTGGGGAGTATTACCATGTTGGACTGGGGAGTATTACCATGTTGGACTGGGGAGTATTACCATGTTGGACTGGGGAGTATTACCATGTTGGACTGGGGAGTATTACCATGTTGGACTGGGGGGGAGTATTACCATGTTGGACTGGGGAGTATTACCATGTTGGACTGGGGACTGGGGAGTATTACCATGTTGGACTGGGGACTGGGGAGTATTACCATGTTGGACTGGGGAGTATTACCATGTTGGACTGGGGACCATGTTGGACTGGGGAGTACCATGTTGGACTGGGAGTATTACCATGTTGGACTGGGGAGTATTACCATGTTGGACTGGGGAGTATTACCATGTTGGACTGGGGAGTATTACCATGTTGGACTGGGGAGTATTACCATGTTGGACTGGGGGGAGTATTACCATGTTGGACTGGGGAGTATTACCATGTTGGACTGGGGAGTATTACCATGTTGGACTGGGGAGTATTACCATGTTGGACTGGGGAGTATTACCATGTTGGACTGGGGAGTATTACCATGTTGGACTGGGGAGTATTACCATGTTGGACTGGGGACTGGGAGTATTACCATGTTGGACTGGGGAGTATTACCATGTTGGACTGGGGAGTATTACTATGTTGGACTGGGGAGTATTACCATGTTGGACTGGGGAGTATTACCATGTTGGACTGGGGAGTATTACCATGTTGGACTGGGGAGTATTACCATGTTGGACTGGGGAGTATTACCATGTTGGACTGGGGACTGGGGAGTATTACCATGTTGGACTGGGGAGTATTACCATGTTGGACTGGGGAGTATTACCATGTTGGACTGGGGACTGGGGAGTATTACCATGTTGGACTGGGGACTGGGGAGTATTACCATGTTGGACTGGGGACTGGGGAGTATTACCATGTTGGACTGGGGAGTATTACCATGTTGGACTGGGGACTGGGGAGTATTACCATGTTGGACTGGGGAGTATTACCATGTTGGACTGGGGAGTATTACCATGTTGGACTGGGGAGTATTACCATGTTGGACTGGGGAGTATTACCATGTTGGACTGGGGACTGGGGAGTATTATCATGTTGGACTGGGGACTGGGGGGGAGTATTACCATGTTGGACTGGGGAGTATTACCATGTTGGACTGGGGACTGGGACTGGGGAGTATTACCATGTTGGACTGGGGAGTATTACCATGTTGGACTGGGGACCATGTTGGGGACTGGGGAGTATTACCATGTTGGACTGGGGACTGTATTACCATGTTGGACTGGGGAGTATTACCATGTTGGACTGGGGAGTATTATCATGTTGGACTGGGGAGTATTACCATGTTGGACTGGGAACTGGGACTGGGGAGTATTACCATGTTGGACTGGGGAGTATTACCATGTTGGACTGGGGACTGTTGGACTGGGGAGTATTACCATGTTGGACTGGGGACTGGGACTGGGAGTATTACCATGTTGGACTGGGGAGTATTACCATGTTGGACTGGGGACTGGGGGGGAGTATTACCATGTTGGACTGGGGATTACCATGGGACTGGGGAGTATTACCATGTTGGACTGGGGAGTATTACCATGTTGGACTGGGGAGTATTACCATGTTGGACTGGGGACTGGGGGGGAGTATTACCATGTTGGACTGGGGAGTATTACCATGTTGGACTGGGGAGTATTACCATGGGGGACTGGGGAGTATTACCATGTTGGACTGGGGAGTATTACCATGTTGGACTGGGGAGTATTACCATGTTGGACTGGGACTGGGGAGTATTACCATGTTGGACTGGGGAGTATTACCATGTTGGACTGGGGACTGGGGAGTATTACCATGTTGGACTGGGGACTGGGGAGTATTACCATGTTGGACTGGGGAGTATTACCATGTTGGACTGGGGAGTATGTTGGACTGGGGAGTATTACCATGTTGGACTGGGGAGTATTACCATGTTGGACTGGGGAGTATTACCATGTTGGACTGGGGAGTATTACCATGTTGGACTGGGGAGTATTACCATGTTGGACTGTTGGGAGTATTACCATGTTGGACTGGGGACCATGTTGGACTGGGGAGTATTACCATGTTGGACTGGGGATTACCATGTTGGACTGGGGAGTATTACCATGTTGGACTGGGACTGGGGAGTATTACCATGTTGGACTGGGGAGTATTACCATGTTGGACTGGGGAGTATTACCATGTTGGACTGGGGAGTATTACCATGTTGGACTGGGGAGTATTACCATGTTGGACTGGGGAGTATTACCATGTTGGACTGGGGAGTATTACCATGTTGGACTGGGGACTGGGGAGTATTACCATGTTGGACTGGGGACTATTACCATGTTGGACTGGGGAGTATTACCATGTTGGACTGGGGAATATTACCATGTTGGACTGGGGAGTATTATCATGTTGGACTGGGGAGTATTACCATGTTGGACTGGGGAGTATTACCATGTTGGACTGGGGAGTATTACCATGTTGGACTGGGGAGTATTACCATGTTGGACTGGGGAGTATTACCATGTTGGACTGGGGAGTATTACCATGTTGGACTGGGGAGTATTACCATGTTGGACTGGGGAGTATTACCATGTTGGACTGGGGAGTATTAGTTGGACTATATTACTATGTTGGACTGGGGAGTATTACCATGTTGGACTGGGGAGTATTACCATGTTGGACTGGGGAGTATTACCATGTTGGACTGGGGAGTATTACCATGTTGGACTGGGGAGTATTACCATGTTGGACTGGGGAGTATTACCATGTTGGACTGGGGAGTATTACCATGTTGGACTGGGGAGTATTACCATGTTGGACTGGGGAGTATTACCATGTTGGACTGGGGAGTATTACCATGTTGGACTGGGGAGTATTACCATGTTGGACTGGGGACTGGGGAGTATTACCATGTTGGACTGGGGAGTATTACCATGTTGGACTGGGGAGTATTACCATGTTGGACTGGGGACTGGGGGGAGTATTACCATGTTGGACTGGGGACTGGGGGAGTATTACCATGTTGGACTGGGGACTGGGGAGTATTACCATGTTGGACTGGGGACCATGTATTACCATGTTGGACTGGGGACTGGGGGGAGTATTACCATGTTGGACTGGGGAGTATTACCATGTTGGACTGGGGACTGGGGAGTATTACCATGTTGGACTGGGGAGTATTACCATGTTGGACTGGGGAGTATTACCATGTTGGACTGGGGACTGTTGGAGGGGAGTATTACCATGTTGGACTGGGGACTGTTGGACTGGGGAGTATTACCATGTTGGACTGGGGAGTATTACCATGTTGGACTGGGGACTGGGGAGTATTACCATGTTGGACTGGGGAGTATTACCATGTTGGACTGGGGACCATGTTGGACTGGGGAGTATTATTACCATGTTGGACTGGGGAGTATTACCATGTTGGACTGGGGAGTATTACCATGTTGGACTGGGGAGTATTACCATGTTGGACTGGGGAGTATTACCATGTTGGACTGGGGAGTATTACCATGTTGGACTGGGGAGTATTACCATGTTGGACTGGGGAGTATTACCATGTTGGACTGGGGACTGGGACTGGGGATTATTACATGTTGGACTGGGGACCATGTTGGACTGGGGAGTATTACCATGTTGGACTGGGGAGTATTACCATGTTGGACTGGGGACTGGGGAGTATTACCATGTTGGACTGGGGACTGTTGGGAGTATTACCATGTTGGACTGGGGAGTATTACCATGTTGGACTGGGGAGTATTACCATGTTGGACTGGGGACTGGGGAGTATTACCATGTTGGACTGGGGAGTATTACCATGTTGGACTGGGGACTGGGGAGTATTACCATGTTGGACTGGGGACTGGGGAGTATTACCATGTTGGACTGGGGACTGGGGAGTATTACCATGTTGGACTGGGGAGTATTACCATGTTGGACTGGGGACTGGGGAGTATTATTGTTGGACTGGGGATGTTGGACTGGGGACTGGGGAGTATTACCATGTTGGACTGGGGAGTATTGTTGGACTGGGGAGTATTACATGTTGGACTGGGGACTGGGGAGTATTACCATGTTGGACTGGGGAGTATTACCATGTTGGACTGGGGACTGGGGACTGGGGATTACCATGTTGGACTGGGGACTGGGGAGTATTACCATGTTGGACTGGGGAGTATTACCATGTTGGACTGGGGAGTATTACCATGTTGGGGGACTGGGGAGTATTACCATGTTGGACTGGGGACTGGGGAGTATTACCATGTTGGACTGGGAGTATTACCATGTTGGACTGGGGAGTATTACCATGTTGGACTGGGGAGTATTACCATGTTGGACTGGGGACTGTTGGACTGGGGAGTATTACCATGTTGGACTGGGGACTGGGGAGTATTACCATGTTGGACTGGGGACTGTTGGACTGGGGAGTATTACCATGTTGGACTGGGGACTGGGGAGTATTACCATGTTGGACTGGGGAGTATTACCATGTTGGACTGGGGAGTATTACCATGTTGGACTGGGGAGTATTACCATGTTGGACTGGGAGTATTACCATGTTGGACTGGGGAGTATTACCATGTTGGACTGGGGACTGGGGAGTATTACCTGGGGATGTTGGACTGGGGACTACCATGTTGGACTGGGGAGTATTACCATGTTGGACTGGGGAGTATTACCATGTTGGACTGGGGAATTACCATGTTGGACTGGGGAGTATTACCATGTTGGACTGGGGACTGGGGAGTATTACCATGTTGGACTGGGGAGTATTACCATGTTGGACTGGGGACTGGGGAGTATTACCATGTTGGACTGGGGAGTATTACCATGTTGGACTGGGGAGTATTACCATGTTGGACTGGGGACTGGGGAGTATTACCATGTTGGACTGGGGAGTATTACCATGTTGGACTGGGGACTGGGGAGTATTACCATGTTGGACTGGGGAGGGGTGTATTACCATGTTGGACTGGTTGGACTGGGGAGTATTACCATGTTGGACTGGGGAGTATTACCATGTTGGACTGGGGACTGGGGAGTATTACCATGTTGGACTGGGGACTGGGGAGTATTACCATGTTGGACTGGGGACTGTTGGACTGGGGAGTATTACCATGTTGGACTGGGGAGTATTACCATGTTGGACTGGGGAGTATTACCATGTTGGACTGGGGAGTATTACCATGTTGGACTGGGGAGTATTACCATGTTGGACTGGGGAGTATTACCATGTTGGACTGGGGAGTATTACCATGTTGGACTGGGGAGTATTACCATGTTGGACTGGGGACCATGTTGGACTGGGAGTATTACCATGTTGGACTGGGGAGTATTACCATGTTGGACTGGGGAGTATTACCATGTTGGACTGGGGAGGGAGTATTACCATGTTGGACTGGGGACTGGGGAGTATTACCATGTTGGACTGGGGAGTATTACCATGTTGGACTGGGGACTGATTACCATGTTGGACTGGGGAGTATTACCATGTTGGACTGGGAGTATTACCATGTTGGACTGGGGAGTATTACCATGTTGGACTGGGGAGTATTACCATGTTGGACTGGGGACTGGGAGTATTACCATGTTGGACTGGGGAGTATTACCATGTTGGACTGGGGAGTATTACCATGTTGGACTGGGGAGTATTACCATGTTGGACTGGGGGGAGTTACCATGTACTGGGACTGGGGAGTATTACCATGTTGGACTGGGGACTGGGGAGTATTACCATGTTGGACTGGGGAGTATTACCATGTTGGACTGGGGAGTATTACCATGTTGGACTGGGGAGTATTACCATGTTGGACTGGGGATTACCATGTTGGACTGGGGACTGTATTACCATGTTGGACTGGGGAGTATTACCATGTTGGACTGGGGAGTATTACCATGTTGGACTGGGGAGTATTACCATGTTGGACTGGGGAGTATTACCATGGGGAGTTGTTGACTGGGGACTATTACCATGTTGGACTGGGGAGTATTACCATGTTGGACTGGGGAGTATTACCATGTTGGACTGGGGAGTATTACCATGTTGGACTGGGGACTATTACCATGTTGGACTGGGGACTGGGAGTATTACCATGTTGGACTGGGGAGTATTACCATGTTGGACTGGGGAGTATTACCATGTTGGACTGGGGAATATTACCATGTTGGACTGGGGAGTATTACCATGTTGGACTGGGGACTGGGAGTATTACCATGTTGGACTGGGGAGTATTACCATGTTGGACTGGGGAGTATTACCATGTTGTTGACTGGGGAGTATTACCATGTTGGACTGGGGAGTATTACCATGTTGGACTGGGGAGTATTACCATGTTGGACTGGGGACTGGGGAGTATTACCATGTTGGACTGGGGACATGTTGGACTGGGGAGTATTACCATGTTGGACTGGGGACTGTATTACCATGTTGGACTGGGGAGTATTACCATGTTGGACTGGGGACTGGGGAGTATTACCATGTTGGACTGGGGAGTATTACCATGTTGGACTGGGGAGTATTACCATGTTGGACTGGGGAGTATTACCATGTTGGACTGGGGACTGTATTACCATGTTGGACTGGGGAGTATTACCATGTTGGACTGGGGAGTATTACATGTTGGACTGGGGAGTATTACCATGTTGGACTGGGGAGTATTACCATGTTGGACTGGGGAGTATTACCATGTTGGACTGGGGATTACCATGTACTGGGGAGTACCATGTTGGACTGGGGAGTACTGGGAGTATTACATGTTGGACTGGGAGTACTACCATGTTGGACTGGGAGTATTACCATGTTGGACTGGGGACTGGGGAGTATTACCATGTTGGACTGGGGAGTATTACCATGTTGGACTGGGGAGTATTACCATGTTGGACTGGGGAGTATTACCATGTTGGACTGGGGAGTATTACCATGTTGGACTGGGGAGTATTACCATGTTGGACTGGGGAGTATTACCATGTTGGACTGGGGAGTATTACCATGTTGGACTGGGGAGTATTACCATGTTGGACTGGGGAGTATTACCATGTTGGACTGGGGAGTATTACCATGTTGGACTGGGGAGTATTACCATGTTGGACTGGGGAGTATTACCATGTTGGACTGGGGAGTATTACCATGTTGGACTGGGGACTGGGGAGTATTACCATGTTGGACTGGGGTATTACCATGTTGGACTGGGGACTGGGATGTTTGGACTGGGGAGTATTACCATGTTGGACTGGGGAGTATTACCATGTTGGACTGGGGACTGTTGGACTGGGGAGTATTACCATGTTGGACTGGGGACTGGGGAGTATTACCATGTTGGACTGGGGAGTATTACCATGTTGGACTGGGGACTGATTACCATGTTGGACTGGGGAGTATTACCATGTTGGACTGGGGAGTATTACCATGTTGGACTGGGGACTGGGACTGGGGAGTATTACCATGTTGGACTGGGGACTGTTGGGAGGGGAGTATTACCATGTTGGACTGGGGACTGGGGAGTATTACCATGTTGGACTGGGGAGTATTACCATGTTGGACTGGGGACTGGGGAGTATTACCATGTTGGACTGGGGACTGGGGAGTATTACCATGTTGGACTGGGGAGTATTACCATGTTGGACTGGGGAGTATTACCATGTTGGACTGGGGACTGTTGGACTGGGGAGTATTACCATGTTGGACTGGGGAGTATTACCATGTTGGACTGGGGACTGGGGAGTATTACCATGTTGGACTGGGGACTGTTGGGGGGAGTATTACCATGTTGGACTGGGGAGTATTACCATGTTGGACTGGGGACTGGGGAGTATTACCATGTTGGACTGGGGAGTATTACCATGTTGGACTGGGGAGTATTACCATGTTGGACTGGGGACTGGGGAGTATTACCATGTTGGACTGGGGAGTATTACCATGTTGGACTGGGGAGTATTACCATGTTGGACTGGGGAGTATTACCATGTTGGACTGGGGAGTATTACCATGTTGGACTGGGGAGTATTACCATGTTGGACTGGGGACTGGGGAGTATTACCATGTTGGACTGGGGAGTATTACCATGTTGGACTGGGGATTACCATGGGACTGGGGAGTATTACCATGTTGGACTGGGGAGTATTACCATGTTGGACTGGGGACTGGGGGGGAGTATTACCATGTTGGACTGGGGACTGGGGATTACCATGTTGGACTGGGGAGTATTACCATGTTGGACTGGGGTTGGACTGGGGAGTATTACCATGTTGGACTGGGGAGTATTACCATGTTGGACTGGGGACATGTTGGGGGAGTATTACCATGTTGGACTGGGGAGTATTACCATGTTGGACTGGGGACTGGGGAGTATTACCATGTTGGACTGGGGAGTATTACCATGTTGGACTGGGGAGTATTACCATGTTGGACTGGGGACTGGGGAGTATTACCATGTTGGACTGGGGTTGGACTGGGGAGTATTACCATGTTGGACTGGGGACTGTTGGACTGGGGAGTATTACCATGTTGGACTGGGGACTGGGGAGTATTACCATGTTGGACTGGGGAGTATTACCATGTTGGACTGGGGACATGTTGGACTGGGGAGTATTACCATGTTGGACTGGGGAGTATTACCATGTTGGACTGGGGACTGGGGAGTATTACCATGTTGGACTGGGGACCATGTTGGACTGGGGAGTATTACCATGTTGGACTGGGGAGTATTACCATGTTGGACTGGGGAGTATTACCATGTTGGACTGGGGACTGGGGAGTATTACCATGTTGGACTGGGGAGTATTACCATGTTGGACTGGGGACCATGTTGGACTGGGGAGTATTACCATGTTGGACTGGGGAGTATTACCATGTTGGACTGGGGACTGGGGAGTATTACCATGTTGGACTGGGGACTGGGGAGTATTACCATGTTGGACTGGGGACTGGGGAGTATTACCATGTTGGACTGGGGACTGGGACTGGGGAGTATTACCATGTTGGACTGGGGAGTATTACCATGTTGGATTACCATGTTGGACTGGGGAGTATTACCATGTTGGACTGGGGAGTATTACCATGTTGGACTGGGGAGTTGGACTGGGGAGTATTACCATGTTGGACTGGGGACTGGGGAGTATTACCATGTTGGACTGGGGTATTACCATGTATTACCATGTTGGACTGGGGAGTATTACCATGTTGGACTGGGGAGTATTACCATGTTGGACTGGGGAGTATTACCATGTTGGACTGGGGAGTATTACCATGTTGGACTGGGGAGTATTACCATGTTGGACTGGGGACTGGGACTGGGGAGTATTACCATGTTGGACTGGGGAGTATTACCATGTTGGACTGGGGAGTATTACCATGTTGGACTGGGGAGTATTACCATGTTGGACTGGGGAGTATTACCATGTTGGACTGGGGACTGGGGAGTATTACCATGTTGGACTGGGGAGTATTACCATGTTGGACTGGGGAGTATTACCATGTTGGACTGGGGAGTATTACCATGTTGGGGACTGGGGAGTATTACCATGTTGGACTGGGGACTGGGGAGTATTACCATGTTGGACTGGGGACTGGGGAGTATTACCATGTTGGACTGGGGAGTATTACCATGTTGGACTGGGGAGTATTACCATGTTGGACTGGGGAGTATTACCATGTTGGACTGGGGACTGGGGAGTATTACCATGTTGGACTGGGGACTGGGGAGTATTACCATGTTGGACTGGGGAGTATTACCATGTTGGACTGGGGAGTATTACCATGTTGGACTGGGGAGTATTACCATGTTGGACTGGGGAGTATTACCATGTTGGACTGGGGAGTATTACCATGTTGGACTGGGGAGTATTACCATGTTGGACTGGGGACTGGGGAGTATTACCATGTTGGACTGGGGAGTATTACCATGTTGGACTGGGGAGTATTACCATGTTGGACTGGGGAGTATTACCATGTTGGACTGGGGAGTATTACCATGTTGGACTGGGGAGTATTACCATGTTGGACTGGGGACTGGGGAGTATTACCATGTTGGACTGGGGTATTACCATGTTGGACTGGGGACTATTACCATGTTGGACTGGGGAGTATTACCATGTTGGACTGGGGACTGTATTACCATGTTGGACTGGGGAGTATTACCATGTTGGACTGGGGAGTATTACCATGTTGGACTGGGGTTGGACTGGGGAGTATTACCATGTTGGACTGGGGAGTATTACCATGTTGGACTGGGGAGTATTACCATGTTGGACTGGGGAGTATTACCATGTTGGACTGGGGAGTATTACCATGTTGGACTGGGGAGTATTACCATGTTGGACTGGGGAGTATTACCATGTTGGACTGGGGAGTATTACCATGTTGGACTGGGGAGTATTACCATGTTGGACTGGGGATTACCATGTTGGACTGGGGAGTATTACCATGTTGGACTGGGGAGTATTACCATGTTGGACTGGGGAGTATTACCATGTTGGACTGGGGAGTATTACCATGTTGGACTGGGGACTGGGGAGTATTACCATGTTGGACTGGGGAGTATTACCATGTTGGACTGGGGACTGGGAGTATTACCATGTTGGACTGGGGAGTATTTGGACCATGTTGGACTGGGGACTGGGACTGGGGAGTATTACCATGTTGGACTGGGGAGTATTACCATGTTGGACTGGGGAGTATTACCATGTTGGACTGGGGAGTATTACCATGTTGGACTGGGGAGTATTACCATGTTGGACTGGGGAGTATTACCATGTTGGACTGGGGAGTATTACCATGTTGGACTGGGGACTGGGGACTGTATTACCATGTTGGACTGGGGAGTATTACCATGTTGGACTGGGGAGTATTATCATGTTGGACTGGGGATTATCATGTTGGACTGGGGAGTATTACCATGTTGGACTGGGGAGTATTACCATGTTGGACTGGGGACTGGGGGGGAGTATTACCATGTTGGACTGGGGAGTATTACCATGTTGGACTGGGGACTGGGGAGTATTACCATGTTGGACTGGGGACTGGGGGGGAGTATTACCATGTTGGACTGGGGAGTATTACCATGTTGGACTGGGGAGTATTATCATGTTGGACTGGGGATTACCATGTTGGACTGGGGAGTATTACCATGTTGGACTGGGGACTATTACCATGTTGGACTGGGGAGTATTACCATGTTGGACTGGGGACTGGGGAGTATTACCATGTTGGACTGGGGAGTATTACCATGTTGGACTGGGGACTGGGGAGTATTACCATGTTGGACTGGGGAGTATTACCATGTTGGACTGTTGGACTGGGGAGTATTACCATGTTGGACTGGGGAGTATTACCATGTTGGACTGGGGACTGTTGGACTGGG
>NC_088410.1:833687-838687 GCF_034236695.1 Oncorhynchus nerka | reverse complement strand
CTGGTGGAAGAGTCAGGGTTTGGTCCATGGACCCCATCCTGCCTGGTGTCAACGGTACAGGCTGGTGGAAGAGTCAGGGTTTGGTCCATGGACCCCATCCTGCCTGGTGTCAACGGTACAGGCTGGTGGAAGAGTCAGGGTTTGGTCCCTGGACCCCATCCTGCCTGGTGTCAACGGTACAGGCTGGTGGAAGAGTCAGGGTTTGGTCCATGGACCCCATCCTGCCTGGTGTCAACGGTACAGGCTGGTGGAAGAGTCAGGGTTTGATCCATGGACCCCATCCTGCCTGGTGTCAATGGTACAGGCTGGTGGAAGAGTCAGGGTTTGGTCCATGGACCCCATCCTGCCTGGTGTCAACGGTACAGGCTGGTGGCAGTGGTGTAATGGTGTGGGGAGTGTTTTTCCCTGACAAGGTCCCTTGTTCCCCAATTGATCAACATGTCCATTCCCCACGAAGAATTCAGGCTGTTCTGAAGAATTCATGTTACAATACAAGTCCCTGGAGAAGGATGTACTTGGACATGTCACTGTCTATCAGAGTAGGGGTCTGTGTCTGTCCCAGAGGCCCGTGAGTCATGCTACAGGTCTCTGGAGATGATGCTAATGGTTTTAGAAAATGCTGATGGTTTCAGAAGATGCTGATGGTTTCAGAAGATGCTGATGGTTTCAGAAGATGCTGATGGTTTCAGAAGATGCTGATGGTTTCAGAAGATGCTGATGGTTTCAGAAGATGCTGATGGTTTCAGAAGATGCTGATGGTTTCAGAAGATGCTGATGGTTTCAGAAGATGCTAATGGTTTAAGAAGATGCTGATGGTTTCAGAAGATGCTGATGGTTTCAGAAGATGCTGATGGTTTCAGAAGATGCTGATGGTTTCAGAAGATGCTGATGGTTTCAGAAGATGCTGATGGTTTCAGAAGATGCTAATGGTTTAAGAAGATGCTGATGGTTTCAGAAGATGCTGATGGTTTCAGAAGATGCTGATGGTTTCAGAAGATGCTAATGGTTTAAGAAGATGCTGATGGTTTCAGAAGATGCTGATGGTTTCAGAAGATGCTAATGGTTTAAGAAGATGCTGATGGTTTCAGAAGATGCTGATGGTTTCAGAAGATGCTGATGGTTTCAGAAGATGCTGATGGTTTCAGAAGATGCTGATGGTTTCAGAAGATGCTAATGGTTTCAGAAGATGCTGATGGTTTAAGAAGATGCTGATGGTTTCAGAAGATGCTGATGGTTTCAGAAGATGCTAATGGTTTCAGAAGATGCTGATGGTTTAAGAAGATGCTGATGGTTTCAGAAGATGCTGATGGTTTCAGAAGATGCTGATGGTTTCAGAAGATGCTGATGGTTTCAGAAGTTGCTAATGGTTTCAGAATATTGAAGTGTCAGTTTGGATGCGGAGTGCTGATGATAATTTTGGCCAAAACACTTCATTAGCGATCCGACATAGGACTTCATTACTCCCTAGCGATCCGACATAGGACTTCATTACTCCCTAGAGATCCAACATAGGACTTCATTACCCCCTAGAGATCCAACATAGGACTTCATTACCCCCTAGAGATCCAACATAGGACTTCATTACCCCCTAGCGATCCAACATAGGACTTCATTACCCCCTAGAGATCCAACATAGGACTTCATTACCCCCTAGTGATCCAACATAGGACTTCATTACCCCCTAGAGATCCAACATAGGACTTCATTACCCCCTAGAGATCCAACATAGGACTTCATTACCCCCTAGAGATCCAACATAGGACTTCATTACCCCCTAGAGATCCAACATAGGACTTCATTACCCCTAGCATTCCAACATAGGACTTCATTACCCCTAGAGATCCAACATAGGGCTTCATTACCCCTAGAGATCCAACATAGGACTTCATTACCCCTAGCGATCCAACATAGGACTTCATTACCCCCTAGTGATCCAACATAGGACTTCATTACCCCCCCCTAGTGATCCAACATAGGACTTCATTACCCCTAGTGATCCAACATAGGACTTCATTACCCCTAGTGATCCAACATAGGACTTCATTACCCCTAGAGATCCAACATAGGACTTCATTACCCCTAGAGATCCAACATAGGACTTCATTACCCATAGGACTTCATAGAGATCCAACATAGGACTTCATTACCCCTAGAGATCCAACATAGGACTTCATTACCCCTAGAGATCCAACATAGGACTTCATTACCCCTAGAGCGATCCAACATAGGACTTCATTACCCCTAGCGATCCAACATAGGACTTCATTACCCCTAGTGATCCAACATAGGACTTCATTACTCCCTAGTGATCCAACATAGGACTTCATTACCCCCTAGTGATCCAACATAGTGATCCAACATAGGACTTCATTACCCCTAGTGATCCAACATAGGACTTCATTACCCCTAGAGATCCAACATAGGACTTCATTACCCCTAGAGATCCAACATAGGACTTCATTACCCACTAGAGATCCAACATAGGACTTCATTACCCCCTAGAGATCCAACATAGGGCTTCATTACCCCCTAGAGATCCAACATAGGACTTCATTACCCCCTAGTGATCCAACATAGGACTTCATTACCCCCTAGAGATCCAACATAGGACTTCATTACCCCCTAGCGATCCAACATAGGACTTCATTACCCCCTAGCGATCCAACATAGGACTTCATTACCCCCTAGAGATCCAACATAGGACTTCATTACCCCTAGAGATCCAACATAGGACTTCATTACCCCTAGAGATCCAACATAGGACTTCATTACCCCCTAGAGATCCAACATAGGACTTCATTACCCCCTAGAGATCCAACATAGGACTTCATTACCCCTAGAGATCCAACATAGGACTTCATTACCCCCTAGCGATCCAACATAGGACTTCATTACCCCCTAGCGATCCAACATAGGACTTCATTACCCCCTAGTGATCCAACATAGGACTTCATTACCCCCTAGAGATCCAACATAGGGCTTCATTACCCCCTAGTGATCCAACATAGGGCCACCAATGAAGAGTTGGTGGCAATACCCTCCAGATCCTGTACCTTCCAGATCCTGTGCCTTCCAGATCCTGTACCTTCCAGATCCTGTACCTTCCAGATCCTGTACCTTCCAGATCCTGTACCTTCCGGATCCTGTACCTTCCGGATCCTGTACCTTCCAGATCCTGTACCTTCCGGATCCTGTACCTTCCGGATCCTGTACCTTCCGGATACTATACCCCCTTTTTCTCCCCTATTTCGTGGTATGCAATTGGTAGTTATTCTTGTCTCATCGCTGCAACTCCCGTACGGAGTCGGGAGAGGCGAAGGTCGAGAGCCGTGCGTCCCCACGAAACACAACCCAACGAAATCATACCGCTTCTTGACACAATGCCCACTTAACCCGGAAGCCAGCCGCACCAATGTCCCGGAGGAAACAATGCACACCTGGCGACCAAGTCAGCGTGCCCTGTGCCTGGCCCGCCACAGGAGTCGCCAGTGCGAGATGGGACAAGGACATCCCTGCCGCCCAAACCCTCCCCTAACCCGGGCGACACTGGGCCAATTGTGCGCCGCCCCTGTCTCCCGGTCGCGGCCGGCTGCGGTCAGAGCCTGGACTCGAACCCTGAATCTCTAGTGGCTGCGATGCAGTGCCTTAGACCACGGCACCATTCGGGAGGCTTCACACTTCTAATATGACAAAATCTGCCTCGACGTCTAACCCCTGACTTCTGTGACCTCTAACCCCTAACAGACCAGTGATTTCCCATCATCTTGAGGCCAGGATAGCGGAGGCCCTGCCCTTGCTGCTAACCAGGTACACACACACACACACACACACCAAATCCCATATGGACCCCTACACCCTAAAGCACGTGGCGATCTCAGGTGTTTGGGATAGGGGAATAGCTCCACCTTGCATTCTGATCATCTTGGTTTTAAGTTTCAACATATTGCTGAGACAAGTGGTGTAGGGTCTAGGAGTCCATTTAGGACTGGGTAACACCATAGAGGTCCATTTAGGACTGGGTAACACCATAGGGTCTAGAGGTCCATTTAGGACTGGGTAACACCATAGAGGTCCATTTAGGACTGGGTAACACCATAGGGTCTAGGAGTCCATTTAGGACTGGGTAACACCATAGAGGTCCATTTAGGACTGGGTAACACCATAGAGGTCCATTTAGGACTGGGTAACACCATAGAGGTCCATTTAGGACTGGGTAACACCATAGGGTCCATTTAGGACTGGGTAACCCATAGAGGTCCATTTAGGACTGGGTAACACCATAGGGTCTAGGTCCATTTAGGACTGGGTAACACCATAGAGGTCCATTTAGGACTGGGTAACACCATAGAGGAGTCCATTTAGGACTGGGTAACACCATAGAGGTCCATTTAGGACTGGGTAACACCATAGAGGTCCATTTAGGACTGGGTAACACCATAGAGGTCCATTTAGGACTGGGTAACACCATAGGGTCTAGGAGTCCATTTAGGACTGGGTAACACCATAGAGGTCCATTTAGGACTGGGTAACACCATAGAGGTCCATTTAGGACTGGGTAACACCATAGGGTCTAGGAGTCCATTTAGGACTGGGTAACACCATAGAGGTCCATTTAGGACTGGGTAACACCATAGGGTCTAGAGGTCCATTTAGGACTGGGTAACACCATAGAGGTCCATTTAGGACTGGGTAACACCATAGGGTCTAGAGGTCCATTTAGGACTGGGTAACACCATAGGGTCTAGAGGTCCATTTAGGACTGGGTAACACCATAGGGTCTAGAGGTCCATTTAGGCATGGGTAACACCATAGGTTCTAGAGGTCCATATAGGACTGGGTAACACCATAGGGTCTAGAGGTCCATTTAGGACTGAGTAACACCATAGAGGTCCATTTAGGACTGAGTAACACCATAGAGGTCCATTTAGGACTGGGTAACACCATAGAGGTCCATTTAGGACTGGGTAACACCATAGGGTCTAGAGGTCCATCTAGGACTG
>NC_088410.1:801187-828687 GCF_034236695.1 Oncorhynchus nerka | reverse complement strand
TGCATCGCTCTGAGAAACAGGTACAGACCCTCCCCCTCCCCCTACCTCCCAGCTGCATCGCTCTGAGAAACAGGTACAGACCCTCCCCCTACCTCCCAGCTGCATCGCTCTGAGAAACAGGTACAGACCCTCCCCCTCCCCCTACCTCCCAGCTGCATCGCTCTGAGAAACAGGTACAGACCCTCCCCCCCCCTACCTCCCAGCTGCATCGCTCTGAGAAACAGGTACAGACCCTCCCCCTCCCCCTACCTCCCAGCTGCATCGCTCTGAGAAACAGGTACAGACCCTCCCCCTCCCCCTACCTCCCAGCTGCATCGCTCTGAGAAACAGGTACAGACCCTCCCCCTCCCCTCTGACCTCCCAGCTGCATCGCTCTGAGAAACAGGTACAGACCCCCCCCTACCTCCCAGCTGCATCGCTCTGAGAAACAGGTACAGACCCCCCCTACCTCCCAGCTGCATCGCTCTGAGAAACAGGTACAGACCCTCCCCCTACCTCCCAGCTGCATCGCTCTGAGAAACAGGTACAGACCCTCCCCCCCCTACCTCCCAGCTGCATCGCTCTGAGAAACAGGTACAGACCCTCCCCCTCCCCCTACCTCCCAGCTGCATCGCTCTGAGAAACAGGTACAGACCCTCCCCCTCCCCCTACCTCCCAGCTGCATCGCTCTGAGAAACAGGTACAGACCCTCCCCCTACCTCCCAGCTGCTCCCAGCTGCACCTCCCAGCTCTGAGAAACAGGTACAGACCCTCCCCCTCCCCCCTACCTCCCAGCTGCATCGCTCTGAGAAACAGGTACAGACCCTCCCCCCCCCCTACCTCCCAGCTGCATCGCTCTGAGAAACAGGTACAGACCCTCCCCCTCCCCCTACCTCCCAGCTGCATCGCTCTGAGAAACAGGTACAGACCCTCCCCCCCTCCCCTACCTCCCAGCTGCATCGCTCTGAGAAACAGGTACAGACCCCCCCCTCCCCCTACCTCCCAGCCAGCTGAGAAACAGGTACAGACCCCCCCTCCCCCTACCTCCCAGCTCTGAGAAACAGGTACAGACCCTCCCCCTCCCCCTACCTCCCAGCTGCATCGCTCTGAGAAACAGGTACAGACCCTCCCCCCCCTACCTCCCAGCTGCATCGCTCTGAGAAACAGGTACAGACCCTCCCCCTACCTCCCAGCTGCATCGCTCTGAGAAACAGGTACAGACCCTCCCCCTACCTCCCAGCTGCATCGCTCTGAGAAACAGGTACAGACCCTCCCCCTCCCCCTCCCAGCTGCATCGCTCTGAGAAACAGGTACAGACCCTCCCCCCCTACCTCCCAGCTGCATCGCTCTGAGAAACAGGTACAGACCCTCCCCCTCCCCCTACCTCCCAGCTGCATCGCTCTGAGAAACAGGTACAGACCCTCCTCCCCCTACCTCCCAGTACAGACCCTCCCCCTCCCCCTACCTCCCAGCTGCATCGCTCTGAGAAACAGGTACAGACCCTCCCCCCCCTACCTCCCAGCTGCATCGCTCTGAGAAACAGGTACAGACCCTCCCCCTACCTCCCAGCTGCATCGCTCTGAGAAACAGGTACAGACCCTCCCCCCCCTACCTCCCAGCTGCATCGCTCTGAGAAACAGGTACAGACCCTCCCCCTCCCCCTACCTCCCAGCTGCATCGCTCTGAGAAACAGGTACAGACCCTCCCCCCCTACCTCCCAGCTGCATCGCTCTGAGAAACAGGTACAGACCCTCCCCCCCCCCCCCAGCTGCACCTCCCAGCTGCATCGCTCTGAGAAACAGGTACAGACCCTCCCCCTCCCCCTACCTCCCAGCTGCATCGCTCTGAGAAACAGGTACAGACCCTCCCCCTCCCCCTACCTCCCAGCTGCATCGCTCTGAGAAACAGGTACAGACCCTCCCCCTCCCCCTACCTCCCAGCTGCATCGCTCTGAGAAACAGGTACAGACCCTCCCCCCCCCCTACCTCCCAGCTGCATCGCTCTGAGAAACAGGTACAGACCCTCCCCCCCTACCTCCCAGCTGCATCGCTCTGAGAAACAGGTACAGACCCTCCCCCTCCCCCTACCTCCCAGCTGCATCGCTCTGAGAAACAGGTACAGACCCTCCCCCCCCCCCTACCTCCCAGCTGCATCGCTCTGAGAAACAGGTACAGACCCTCCCCCTCCCCCTCCCAGCTGCATCGCTCTGAGAAACAGGTACAGACCCTCCCCCCCCCTCCCCCAGCTGCACCTCCCAGCTGCAGCTGCGCTCTGAGAAACAGGTACAGACCCTCCCCCCTCCCCCTACCCCCAGCTGCACCTCCCAGCTGCATCTGCATCGCTCTGAGAAACAGGTACAGACCCTCCCCCCCCTACCTCCCAGCTGCATCGCTCTGAGAAACAGGTACAGACCCTCCCCTCCCCCTACCTCCCAGCTGCATCGCTCTGAGAAACAGGTACAGACCCTCCCCCCCCCTACCTCCCAGCTGCATCGCTCTGAGAAACAGGTACAGACCCTCCCCCTCCCCCTACCTCCCAGCTGCATCGCTCTGAGAAACAGGTACAGACCCTCCCCCTCCCCCCTACCTCCCAGCTGCATCGCTCTGAGAAACAGGTACAGACCCTCCCCCTCCCCCTACCTCCCAGCTGCATCGCTCTGAGAAACAGGTACAGACCTCCCCCTCCCCCTACCTCCCAGCTGCATCGCTCTGAGAAACAGGTACAGACCCTCCCCCTCCCCCTACCTCCCAGCTGCATCGCTCTGAGAAACAGGTACAGACCCTCCCCCTCCCCCTACCTCCCAGCTGCATCGCTCTGAGAAACAGGTACAGACCCTCCCCCCCTACCTCCCAGCTGCATCGCTCTGAGAAACAGGTACAGACCCTCCCCCTACCTCCCACCTCCCAGCAGCATCGCTCTGAGAAAACAGGTACAGACCCTCCCCCCCTACCTCCCAGCTGCATCGCTCTGAGAAACAGGTACAGACCCTCCCCCTCCCCCAGCTCCCCAGCTACCTCCCAGCTGCATCGCTCTGAGAAACAGGTACAGACCCTCCCCCCCTACCTCCCAGCTGCATCGCTCTGAGAAACAGGTACAGACCCTCCCCTACCTCCCAGCTGCATCGCTCTGAGAAACAGGTACAGACCCTCCCCCTACCTCCCAGCTGCATCGCTCTGAGAAACAGGTACAGACCCTCCCCTCCCCCCTACCTCCCAGCTGCATCGCTCTGAGAAACAGGTACAGACCCCCCTCCCCCTCCCAGCTGCCAGGTACAGACCCCCCTCCCCCTACCTCCCAGCTGCATCGCTCTGAGAAACAGGTACAGACCCTCCCCCCCCCCCTACCTCCCAGCTGCATCGCTCTGAGAAACAGGTACAGACCCTCCCCCCCCCTACCTCCCAGCTGCATCGCTCTGAGAAACAGGTACAGACCCTCCCCCCCCCTACCTCCCAGCTGCATCGCTCTGAGAAACAGGTACAGACCCTCCCCCCCTACCTCCCAGCTGCATCGCTCTGAGAAACAGGTACAGACCCTCCCCCCCCCTACCTCCCAGCTGCATCGCTCTGAGAAACAGGTACAGACCCTCCCCCTCCCCCCTACCTCCCAGCTGCATCGCTCTGAGAAACAGGTACAGACCCTCCCCCCTCCCAGCCCCCTGAGAAACCTCCCAGCTGCATCGCTCTGAGAAACAGGTACAGACCCTCCCCCTCCCCTACCTCCCAGCTGCATCGCTCTGAGAAACAGGTACAGACCCTCCCCCTCCCCCTACCTCCCAGCTGCATCGCTCTGAGAAACAGGTACAGACCCTCCCCCCCCCTACCTCCCAGCTGCATCGCTCTGAGAAACAGGTACAGACCCTCCCCTACCTCCCCCTCCCCTACCTCCCAGCTGCATCGCTCTGAGAAACAGGTACAGACCCTCCCCCTCCCCCTACCTCCCAGCTGCATCGCTCTGAGAAACAGGTACAGACCCTCCCCCTCCCCCTACCTCCCAGCTGCATCGCTCTGAGAAACAGGTACAGACCCTCCCCCTCCCCCCTACCTCCCAGCTGCATCGCTCTGAGAAACAGGTACAGACCCTCCCCCCTACCTCCCAGCTGCATCGCTCTGAGAAACAGGTACAGACCCTCCCCCCCCTACCTCCCAGCTGCATCGCTCTGAGAAACAGGTACAGACCCTCCCCCCCTCCCCCTACCTCCCAGCTGCATCGCTCTGAGAAACAGGTACAGACCCTCCCCCTCCCCCCCTACCTCCCAGCTGCATCGCTCTGAGAAACAGGTACAGACCCTCCCCCCCCCTACCTCCCAGCTGCATCGCTCTGAGAAACAGGTACAGACCCTCCCCCTACCTCCCAGCTGCATCGCTCTGAGAAACAGGTACAGACCCTCCCCCTACCTCCCAGCTCCCCCAGGTACCTCCCAGCTGCATCGCTCTGAGAAACAGGTACAGACCCTCCCCCTCCCCCTACCTCCCAGCTGCATCGCTCTGAGAAACAGGTACAGACCCTCCCCCTACCTCCCAGCTGCATCGCTCTGAGAAACAGGTACAGACCCTCCCCTCCCCTACCTCCCAGCTGCATCGCTCTGAGAAACAGGTACAGACCCTCCTCCCCTACCTCCCAGCTGCATCGCTCTGAGAAACAGGTACAGACCCTCCCCCTCCCCCTACCTCCCAGCTGCATCGCTCTGAGAAACAGGTACAGACCCTCCCCCCTCCCCCTACCTCCCAGCTGCATCGCTCTGAGAAACAGGTACAGACCCTCCCCCTCCCCCTACCTCCCAGCTGCATCGCTCTGAGAAACAGGTACAGACCCCCCCTCCCCCTACCTCCCAGCTGCATCGCTCTGAGAAACAGGTACAGACCCTCCCCCTCCCCCAGCTGCATCGCTCTACCTCCCAGCTGCATCGCTCTGAGAAACAGGTACAGACCCTCCCCCTCCCCCTACCTCCCAGCTGCATCGCTCTGAGAAACAGGTACAGACCCTCCCCCTCCCCCTACCTCCCAGCTGCATCGCTCTGAGAAACAGGTACAGACCCCCCCCTCTCCCCCCTACCTCCCAGCTGCATCGCTCTGAGAAACAGGTACAGACCCTCCCCCCCCTACCTCCCAGCTGCATCGCTCTGAGAAACAGGTACAGACCCTCCCCCTCCCCCTACCTCCCAGCTGCATCGCTCTGAGAAACAGGTACAGACCCCCCCCCCCCTACCTCCCAGCTGCATCGCTCTGAGAAACAGGTACAGACCCTCCCCCCCCCCCTACCTCCCAGCTGCATCGCTCTGAGAAACAGGTACAGACCCTCCCCCTCCCCCTACCTCCCAGCTGCATCGCTCTGAGAAACAGGTACAGACCCTCCCCCTCCCCCTACCTCCCAGCTGCATCGCTCTGAGAAACAGGTACAGACCCTCCCCCTCCCCCTACCTCCCAGCTGCATCGCTCTGAGAAACAGGTACAGACCCTCCCCCCCCTACCTCCCAGCTGCATCGCTCTGAGAAACAGGTACAGACCCTCCCCCCCCCCCTACCTCCCAGCTGCATCGCTCTGAGAAACAGGTACAGACCCTCCCCCTCCCCCTACCTCCCAGCTGCATCGCTCTGAGAAACAGGTACAGACCCTCCCCCTCCCCCCTACCTCCCAGCTGCATCGCTCTGAGAAACAGGTACAGACCCTCCCCCTCCCCCTACCTCCCAGCTGCATCGCTCTGAGAAACAGGTACAGACCCTCCCCCTCCCCCTACCTCCCAGCTGCATCGCTCTGAGAAACAGGTACAGACCCTCCCCCTCCCCCTACCTCCCAGCTGCATCGCTCTGAGAAACAGGTACAGACCCTCCCCCTCCCCCTACCTCCCAGCTGCATCGCTCTGAGAAACAGGTACAGACCCTCCCCCTCCCCCTACCTCCCAGCTGCATCGCTCTGAGAAACAGGTACAGACCCTCCCCCCTCCCCCTACCTCCCAGCTGCATCGCTCTGAGAAACAGGTACAGACCCTCCCCCTCCCCCTACCTCCCAGCTGCATCGCTCTGAGAAACAGGTACAGACCCTCCCCCCTCCCCCTACCTCCCAGCTGCATCGCTCTGAGAAACAGGTACAGACCCTCCCCCTCCCCCCCCTCCTCCCAGCTGCATCGCTCTGAGAAACAGGTACAGACCCTCCCCCTCCCCCTACCTCCCAGCTGCATCGCTCTGAGAAACAGGTACAGACCCTCCCCCCCTCCCCCTACCTCCCAGCTGCATCGCTCTGAGAAACAGGTACAGACCCCCCCCCCCCCTACCTCCCAGCTGCATCGCTCTGAGAAACAGGTACAGACCCTCCCCCTCCCCCTACCTCCCAGCTGCATCGCTCTGAGAAACAGGTACAGACCCTCCCCCCCCTACCTCCCAGCTGCATCGCTCTGAGAAACAGGTACAGACCCTCCCCCCCCCCTACCTCCCAGCTGCATCGCTCTGAGAAACAGGTACAGACCCTCCCCCTCCCCCTACCTCCCAGCTGCATCGCTCTGAGAAACAGGTACAGACCCTCCCCCTCCCCCTACCTCCCAGCTGCATCGCTCTGAGAAACAGGTACAGACCCTCCCCCTCCCCCTCCCTCCCAGCTGAGAAACAGGTACAGACCCTCCCCCCCCCCTAGAGCTGCAGGAGAAACAGGTACAGACCCTCCCCCTCCCCCTACCTCCCAGCTGCATCGCTCTGAGAAACAGGTACAGACCCTCCCCCTCCCCCCTACCTCCCAGCTGCATCGCTCTGAGAAACAGGTACAGACCCTCCCCCCCCCTACCTCCCAGCTGCATCGCTCTGAGAAACAGGTACAGACCCTCCCCTCCCCCCTACCTCCCAGCTGCATCGCTCTGAGAAACAGGTACAGACCCTCCCCCTCCCCCTACCTCCCAGCTGCATCGCTCTGAGAAACAGGTACAGACCCTCCCCCTCCCCCTACCTCCCAGCTGCATCGCTCTGAGAAACAGGTACAGACCCTCCCCCTCCCCCTACCTCCCAGCTGCATCGCTCTGAGAAACAGGTACAGACCCTCCCCCTCCCCCTACCTCCCAGCTGCATCGCTCTGAGAAACAGGTACAGACCCTCCCCCTCCCCCCAGCCTCCCAGCTGCATCGCTCTGAGAAACAGGTACAGACCCTCCCCCTCCCCCCCCTACCTCCCAGCTGCATCGCTCTGAGAAACAGGTACAGACCCTCCCCCTCCCCCTACCTCCCAGCTGCATCGCTCTGAGAAACAGGTACAGACCCTCCCCCTCCCCCTACCTCCCAGCTGCATCGCTCTGAGAAACAGGTACAGACCCTCCCCCTCCCCCTACCTCCCAGCTGCATCGCTCTGAGAAACAGGTACAGACCCTCCCCCTACCCCCAGCTCCTGAGAAACCAGCTGCAGCTGCATCGCTCTGAGAAACAGGTACAGACCCTCCCCCCTCCCCCTACCTCCCAGCTGCATCGCTCTGAGAAACAGGTACAGACCCTCCCCCCTCCCCCAGCTACCTCCCAGCTGCAGCTCGCTCTGAGAAACAGGTACAGACCCTCCCCCCCCCTACCTCCCAGCTGCATCGCTCTGAGAAACAGGTACAGACCCTCCCCCCCTCCCCCTACCTCCCAGCTGCATCGCTCTGAGAAACAGGTACAGACCCTCCCCCTCCCCCTACCTCCCAGCTGCATCGCTCTGAGAAACAGGTACAGACCCTCCCCCTCCCCCTACCTCCCAGCTGCATCGCTCTGAGAAACAGGTACAGACCCTCCCCCTCCCCCTACCTCCCAGCTGCATCGCTCTGAGAAACAGGTACAGACCCTCCCCCTCCCCCTACCTCCCAGCTGCATCGCTCTGAGAAACAGGTACAGACCCTCCCCCTCCCCCCTACCTCCCAGCTGCATCGCTCTGAGAAACAGGTACAGACCCTCCCCCTCCCCCCCTACCTCCCAGCTGCATCGCTCTGAGAAACAGGTACAGACCCTCCCCCTCCCCCTACCTCCCAGCTGCATCGCTCTGAGAAACAGGTACAGACCCTCCCCCCCCCCTACCTCCCAGCTGCATCGCTCTGAGAAACAGGTACAGACCCTCCCCCCCCTACCTCCCAGCTGCATCGCTCTGAGAAACAGGTACAGACCCTCCCCCTCCCCCTACCTCCCAGCTGCATCGCTCTGAGAAACAGGTACAGACCCTCCCCCTCCCCCCTACCTCCCAGCTGCATCGCTCTGAGAAACAGGTACAGACCCTCCCCCCTCCCCCCTACCTCCCAGCTGCATCGCTCTGAGAAACAGGTACAGACCCTCCCCCCTACCCCCTACCTCCCAGCTGCATCGCTCTGAGAAACAGGTACAGACCCTCCCCCTCCCCCTACCTCCCAGCTGCATCGCTCTGAGAAACAGGTACAGACCCTCCCCCTCCCCCTACCTCCCAGCTGCATCGCTCTGAGAAACAGGTACAGACCCTCCCCCCCCCCTACCTCCCAGCTGCATCGCTCTGAGAAACAGGTACAGACCCTCCCCCTCCCCCTACCTCCCAGCTGCATCGCTCTGAGAAACAGGTACAGACCCTCCCCCTCCCCCTACCTCCCAGCTGCATCGCTCTGAGAAACAGGTACAGACCCTCCCCCTCCCCCCTACCTCCCAGCTGCATCGCTCTGAGAAACAGGTACAGACCCTCCCCCTCCCCCTACCTCCCAGCTGCATCGCTCTGAGAAACAGGTACAGACCCTCCCCCTCCCCCTACCTCCCAGCTGCATCGCTCTGAGAAACAGGTACAGACCCTCCCCCTCCCCCCCTCCCAGCTGCATCGCTCTGAGAAACAGGTACAGACCCTCCCCTCCCCCTACCTCCCAGCTGCATCGCTCTGAGAAACAGGTACAGACCCTCCCCCTCCCCCTACCTCCCAGCTGCATCGCTCTGAGAAACAGGTACAGACCCTCCCCCTCCCCCTACCTCCCAGCTGCATCGCTCTGAGAAACAGGTACAGACCCTCCCCCCCCTACCTCCCCTATCCTCCCAGCTGACATCGCTCTGAGAAACAGGTACAGACCCTCCCCCCCCCCCTACCTCCCAGCTGCATCGCTCTGAGAAACAGGTACAGACCCTCCCCCTCCCTCCCAGCTGCATCGCTCTGAGAAACAGGTACAGACCCTCCCCCTCCCCCTACCTCCCAGCTGCATCGCTCTGAGAAACAGGTACAGACCCTCCCCCTACCTCCCAGCTGCATCGCTCTGAGAAACAGGTACAGACCCTCCCCCTCCCCCTACCTCCCAGCTGCATCGCTCTGAGAAACAGGTACAGACCCTCCCCCTCCCCCTACCTCCCAGCTGCATCGCTCTGAGAAACAGGTACAGACCCTCCCCCTCCCCCCTACCTCCCAGCTGCATCGCTCTGAGAAACAGGTACAGACCCTCCCCCTCCCCCCTACCTCCCAGCTGCATCGCTCTGAGAAACAGGTACAGACCCTCCCCCCTCCCCCTCCTCCCAGCTGCATCGCTCTGAGAAACAGGTACAGACCCTCCCCCTCCCCCTACCTCCCAGCTGCATCGCTCTGAGAAACAGGTACAGACCCTCCCCCTCCCCCTACCTCCCAGCTGCATCGCTCTGAGAAACAGGTACAGACCCTCCCCCTCCCCCT
Source organism: Oncorhynchus nerka (assembly GCF_034236695.1). Taxonomy (NCBI): domain Eukaryota; kingdom Metazoa; phylum Chordata; class Actinopteri; order Salmoniformes; family Salmonidae; genus Oncorhynchus; species Oncorhynchus nerka. The sequence continues at coordinate 819,107 of NC_088410.1, read as the reverse complement.
ACCTCCCAGCTGCATCGCTCTGAGAAACAGGTACAGACCCTCCCCCTCCCCCCCACCTCCCAGCTGCATCGCTCTGAGAAACAGGTACAGACCCTCCCCCCCCTACCTCCCAGCTGCATCGCTCTGAGAAACAGGTACAGACCCTCCCCCCTCCCCCTACCTCCCAGCTGCATCGCTCTGAGAAACAGGTACAGACCCTCCCCCCCCCCCTACCTCCCAGCTGCATCGCTCTGAGAAAGAGGTACAGACCCTCCCCCCCCCCCTACCTCCCAGCTGCATCGCTCTGAGAAACAGGTACAGACCCTCCCCCTCCCCCCTACCTCCCAGCTGCATCGCTCTGAGAAACAGGTACAGACCCCCCCCTACCTCCCAGCTGCATCGCTCTGAGAAACAGGTACAGACCCTCCCCCTACCTCCCAGCTGCATCGCTCTGAGAAACAGGTACAGACCCTCCCCCCCCCTACCTCCCAGCTGCATCGCTCTGAGAAACAGGTACAGACCCTCCCCCTCCCCCTACCTCCCAGCTGCATCGCTCTGAGAAACAGGTACAGACCCTCCCCCTCCCCCTACCTCCCAGCTGCATCGCTCTGAGAAACAGGTACAGACCCTCCCCCTCCCCTGCATACCTCCCAGCTGCATCGCTCTGAGAAACAGGTACAGACCCTCCCCCTCCCCCTACCTCCCAGCTGCATCGCTCTGAGAAACAGGTACAGACCCTCCCCCTCCCCCTACCTCCCAGCTGCATCGCTCTGAGAAACAGGTACAGACCCTCCCCCTCCCCTCCCAGCTGCCTCCCAGCTGCATCGCTGTGAGAAACAGGTACAGACCCTCCCCCCCCCCCTACCTCCCAGCTGCATCGCTCTGAGAAACAGGTACAGACCCTCCCCTACCTCCCAGCTGCATCGCTCTGAGAAACAGGTACAGACCCTCCCCCTACCTCCTACCTCCCAGCTGCATCGCTCTGAGAAACAGGTACAGACCCTCCCCCTCCCCCTACCTCCCAGCTGCATCGCTCTGAGAAACAGGTACAGACCCTCCCCCTCCCCCTACCTCCCAGCTGCATCGCTCTGAGAAACAGGTACAGACCCTCCCCCTACCTCCCAGCTGCATCGCTCTGAGAAACAGGTACAGACCCTCCCCCTCCCCCTACCTCCCAGCTGCATCGCTCTGAGAAACAGGTACAGACCCTCCCCCTCCCCCTACCTCCCAGCTGCATCGCTCTGAGAAACAGGTACAGACCCTCCCCCCTACCTCCCAGCTGCATCGCTCTGAGAAACCGGTACAGACCCTCCCCCTCCCCCTACCTCCCAGCTGCATCGCTCTGAGAAACAGGTACAGGTACAGAACAGGTGTCCTGCAGGTCTCAGTGTTAAAGGGACAGACCGTTAATGTGTGTGTTCCAGGCTGTGTGTTCTCCCCTGGTCAGATGTCCTGCTGGTCTCAGTGTTAAAGGGACAGACCGTTAATGTGTGTGTTCCAGGCTGTGTGTTCTCCCCTGGTCAGATGTCCTGCTGGTCTCAGTGTTAAAGGGACAGACCGTTAATGTGTGTGTGTTCCAGGCTGTGTGTTCTCCCCTGGTCAGATGTCCTGCTGGTCTCAGTGTTAAAGGGACAGACCGTTAATGTGTGTGTTCCAGGCTGTGTGTTCTCCCCTGGTCAGATGTCCTGCTGGTCTCAGTGTTAAAGGGACAGACCGTTAATGTGTGTGTTTCCAGGCTGTGTGTTCTCCCTGGTCAGATGTCCTGCTGGTCTCAGTGTTAAAGGGACAGACCGTTAATGTGTGTGTTCCAGGCTGTGTGTTCTCCCCTGGTCAGATGTCCTGCTGGTCTCAGTGTTAAAGGGACAGACCGTTAATGTGTGTGTTCCAGGCTGTGTGTTCTCCCCTGGTCAGATGTCCTGCTGGTCTCAGTGTTAAAGGGACAGACCGTTAATGTGTGTGTTCCAGGCTGTGTGTTCTCCCTGGTCAGATGTCCTGCTGGTCTCAGTGTTAAAGGGACAGACCGATAATGTGTGTGTTCCAGGCTGTGTGTTCTCCCTGGTCAGATGTCCTGCTGGTCTCAGTGTTAAAGGGACAGACCGTTAATGTGTGTGTTCCAGGCTGTGTGTTCTCCCCTGGTCAGATGTCCTGCTGGTCTCAGTGTTAAAGGGACAGACCGTTAATGTGTGTGTTCCAGGCTGTGTGTTCTCCCCTGGTCAGATGTCCTGCTGGTCTCAGTGTTAAAGGGACAGACCGTTAATGTGTGTGTTCCAGGCTGTGTGTTCTCCCCTGGTCAGGGATGTCCTGCTGGTCTCAGTGTTAAAGGGACAGACCGTTAATGTGTGTGTTCCAGGCTGTGTGTTCTCCCCTGGTCAGATGTCCTGCTGGTCTCAGTGTTAAAGGGACAGACCGTTAATGTGTGTGTGTGTTCCAGGCTGTGTGTTCTCCCCTGGTCAGATGTCCTGCTGGTCTCAGTGTTAAAGGGACAGACCGTTAATGTGTGTGTGTTCCAGGCTGTGTGTTCTCCCCTGGTCAGATGTCCTGCTGGTCTCAGTGTTAAAGGGACAGACCGTTAATGTGTGTGTTCCAGGCTGTGTGTTCTCCCCTGGTCAGATGTCCTGCTGGTCTCAGTGTTAAAGGGACAGAACGTGACGGGGATCCGCCCGGGAAGAGGGAAGCTGACTGAATCTGCCGCTGTCGTCCTGCTGAGAGCTGAGACATTACAGAGACTCCACAGGTATTTACCATCACGATCAATACCTGTCCAACTGGTCCACCAGGTCTGTTGTCCTGCTGAGACATTACAGAGACTGGACCAGGTATTTACCATCACGATCAATATCTGTCCAACTGGTCCTCCAGGTCTGTTGTCCTGCTGAGAGCTGAGACATTACAGAGACTGGACCAGGTATTTACCATCACGATCAATATCTGCTGTCACCTGGTCCTCCAGGTCTGTTGTCCTGCTGAGAGCTGAGACATTACAGAGACTGGACCAGGTATTTACCATCACGATCAATATCTGTCCAACTGGTCCACCAGGTCTGTTGTCCTGCTGAGAGCTGAGACATTACAGAGACTCCACAGGTATTTACCATCACGATCAATATCTGTCCACCTGGTCCACCAGGTCTGTTGTCCTGCTGAGACATTACAGAGACTGGACCAGGTATTTACCATCACGATCAATACCTGCTGTCACCTGGTCCACCAGGTCTGTCGTCCTGCTGAGAGCTGAGACATTACAGAGACTGGACCAGGTATTTACCATCACGATCAATACCTGCAGTCACCTGGTCCACCAGGTCTGTTGTCCTGCTGAGACATTACAGAGACTGGACCAGGTATTTACCATCACGATCAATACCTGCAGTCACCTGGTCCACCAGGTCTGTTGTCCTGCTGAGAGCTGAGACATTACAGAGACTGGACCAGGTATTTACCATCACGATCAATATCTGTCCACCTGGTCCACCAGGTCTGTCGTCCTGCTGAGAGCTGAGACATTACAGAGACTGGACCAGGTATTTACCATCACGATCAATATCTGTCCACCTGGTCCACCAGGTCTGTTGTCCTGCTGAGAGCTGAGACATTACAGAGACTGGACCAGGTATTTACCATCACGATCAATACCTGCAGTCACCTGGTCCACCAGGTCTGTTGTCCTGCTGAGACATTACAGAGACTGGACCAGGTATTTACCATCACGATCAATATCTGTCCACCTGGTCCACCAGGTCTGTCGTCCTGCTGAGACATTACAGAGACTGGACCAGGTATTTACCATCACGATCAATACCTGCAGTCACCTGGTCCACCAGGTCTGTTGTCCTGCTGAGAGCTGAGACATTACAGAGACTGGACCAGGTATTTACCATCACGATCAATATCTGTCCACCTGGTCCACCAGGTCTGTTGTCCTGCTGAGAGCTGAGACATTACAGAGACTGGACCAGGTATTTACCATCACGATCAATACCTGCAGTCACCTGGTCCACCAGGTCTGTTGTCCTGCTGAGACATTACAGAGACTGGACCAGGTATTTACCATCACGATCAATATCTGTCCACCTGGTCCACCAGGTCTGTTGTCCTGCTGAGAGCTGAGACATTACAGAGACTCCACAGGTATTTACCATCACGATCAATATCTGTCCACCTGGTCCACCAGGTCTGTTGTCCTGCTGAGAGCTGAGACATTACAGAGACTGGACCAGGTATTTACCATCACGATCAATATCTGTCACCTGGTCCACCAGGTCTGTTGTCCTGCTGAGACATTACAGAGACTGGACCAGGTATTTACCATCACGATCAATATCTGTCACCTGGTCCACCAGGTCTGTCGTCCTGCTGAGAGCTGAGACATTACAGAGACTGGACCAGGTATTTATCATCACGATCAATACCTGCAGTCACCTGGTCCACCAGGTCTGTTGTCCTGCTGAGAGCTGAGACATTACAGAGACTGGACCAGGTATTTACCATCACGATCAATATCTGTCCACCTGGTCCACCAGGTCTGTCGTCCTGCTGAGAGCTGAGACATTACAGAGACTCCACAGGTATTTACCATCACGATCAATATCTGTCCACCTGGTCCACCAGGTCTGTTGTCCTGCTGAGACATTACAGAGACTGGACCAGGTATTTACCATCACGATCAATACCTGCTGTCAACTGGTCCACCAGGTCTGTTGTCCTGCTGAGACATTACAGAGACTGGACCAGGTATTTACCATCACGATCAATACCTGCTGTCAACTGGTCCACCAGGTCTGTTGTCCTGCTGAGAGTTGAGACATTACAGAGACTGGACCAGGTATTTACCATCACGATCAATACCTGCTGTCAACTGGTCCACCAGGTCTGTTGTCCTGCTGAGACATTACAGAGACTGGACCAGGTATTTATCATCACGATCAATACCTGCTGTCAACTGGTCCACCAGGTCTGTTGTCCTGCTGAGAGCTGAGACATTACAGAGACTGGACCAGGTATTTATCATCACGATCAATACCTGCTGTCAACTGGTCCACCAGGTCTGTTGTCCTGCTGAGACATTACAGAGACTGGACCAGGTATTTACCATCACGGTCAATATCTGTCCACCTGGTCCACCAGGTCTGTCGTCCTGCTGAGAGCTGAGACATTACAGAGACTGGACCAGGTATTTATCATCACGATCAATACCTGCAGTCACCTGGTCCACCAGGTCTGTTGTCCTGCTGAGAGCTGAGACATTACAGAGACTGGACCAGGTATTTACCATCACAATCAATATCTGTCCACCTGGTCCACCAGGTCTGTCGTCCTGCTGAGAGCTGAGACATTACAGAGACTCCACAGGTATTTACCATCACGATCAATATCTGTCCACCTGGTCCACCAGGTCTGTTGTCCTGCTGAGACATTACAGAGACTGGACCAGGTATTTACCATCACGATCAATACCTGCTGTCAACTGGTCCACCAGGTCTGTTGTCCTGCTGAGAGTTGAGACATTACAGAGACTGGACCAGGTATTTACCATCACGATCAATACCTGCTGTCAACTGGTCCACCAGGTCTGTTGTCCTGCTGAGACATTACAGAGACTGGACCAGGTATTTATCATCACGATCAATACCTGCTGTCAACTGGTCCACCAGGTCTGTTGTCCTGCTGAGAGCTGAGACATTACAGAGTCTGGACCAGGTATTTACCATCACGATCAATACCTGCTGTCAACTGGTCCACCAGGTCTGTTGTCCTGCTGAGAGCTGAGACATTACAGAGACTGGACCAGGTATTTATCATCACGATCAATACCTGCTGTCAACTGGTCCACCAGGTCTGTTGTCCTGCTGAGACATTACAGAGACTGGACCAGGTATTTATCACGATCAATACCTGATCAATACCTGCTGTCAACTGGTCCACCAGGTCATTTGCAGGTTTTCCTACTTACAAAGCATGTAGAGGTCTGTAATTTAAATCATAGGTACACTTCAACTATGAGAGACGGAATTTGTATATATAATAATACTATGTGTAATACAGTATATAATAATACTATGTGTAATACAGTATATAATATATAATAATACTATGTGTAATACAGTATATAATATATAATAATACTATGTGTAATACAGTATATAATATATAATAATACTATGTGTAATACAGTATATAATATATAATAATACTATGTGTAATACAGTATATAATATATAATAATACTATGTGTAATACAGTATATAATATATAATAATACTATGTGTAATACAGTATATAATATATAATAATACTATGTGTAATACAGTATATAATATATAATAATACTATGTGTAATACAGTATATAATATATAATAATACTATGTGTAATACAGTATATAATATATAATAATACTATGTGTAATACAGTATATAATATATAATAATACTATGTGTAATACAGTATATAATATATAATAATACTATGTGTAATACAGTATATAATATATAATAATACTATGTGTAATACAGTATATAATATATAATAATACTATGTGTAATACAGTATATAATATATAATAATACAGTATATAATATAGTATATAATATATAATAATACAGTATATAATATATAATAATAGTATATATATATATAATAATATATAATAATACTATGTGTAATACAGTATATAATATATAATAATACTATGTGTAATACAGTATATAATATATAATAATACTATGTGTAATACAGTATATAATATATAATAATACTACTATGTGTAATACAGTATATAATATATAATAATACTATGTGTAATACAGTATATAATATATAATAATACTATGTGTAATACAGTATATAATATATAATAATATATAATAATATAATATATAATAATACTATACAGTATATAATATATAATAATACTATGTGTAATACAGTATATAATATATAATAATACTATGTGTAATACAGTATATAATATATAATAATACTATGTGTAATACAGTATATAATATATAATAATACTATGTGTAATACAGTATATAATATATAATAATACTATGTGTAATACAGTATATAATATATAATAATACTATGTGTAATACAGTATATAATATATAATAATATATAATAATACTATGTGTAATACAGTATATAATATATAATAATACTATGTGTAATACAGTATATAATATATAATAATACTATGTGTAATACAGTATATAATATATAATAATATATAATAATACTATGTGTAATACAGTATATAATATATAATAATACTATGTGTAATACAGTATATAATATATAATAATACTATGTGTAATACAGTATATAATATATAATAATATATAATAATACTATGTATATAATACAGTATATAATATATAATAATACTATGTGTAATACAGTATATAATATATAATAATACTATGTATACAGTATATAATAATACAGTATATCCGCATATATACACACACACACACACACACCATCACACACACACCATCACACACACACCATCACACACACACCATCACACACAGACACGCACACACACACCATCACACACACACACCATCACACACAGACACACACACACACACACTCTGTCACACACACACCATCACACACACACCATCACACACACACACACCATCACACACACACACCATCACACACCATCACACACACACCATCACACACAGACACACACACACACACTCCGTACACACACACTCCGTCACACACACACCATCACACACACACCATCACACACACACACCATCACACACAGACACACACACACACTCCGTCACACACACACCATCACACACACACCATCACACACAGACACACACACACACACACTAATACACACACACACACACACACACCATCACACACACACCATCACACACAGACACACACACACACACTATGTGTACACACACACATCACACACAGACACACACACACACACAGACACACACACACACCATCACACACACACCATCACACACACACCATCACACACACACACACCGTCACACACACACCATCACACACACACCATCACACACACACACACACACTCCGTACACACACACACACACAATACATACACACACACATACACACACACACACACCATCACACACACACCATCACACACACACCATCACACACACACACACCATCACACACACACACACCATCACACACACACCATCACACACACACCATCACACACACACACCATCACACACAGACACACACACACACACACTCCGTCACACACACTCCGTCACACACACACCATCACACACACACACACACACCATCACACACACACCATCACACACACACCATCACACACACACACTCCGTCACACACACACACACACATACACACACACATACACACCATCACACTGTACATGATATTTCCTTATTTATTTAGTTTATTTCTGTTTGTCTGTAGGTACAGGGAGTTGGCCCGTTACCTGAAGGTGGTTCATAGTGGGAACACAGAACTGTGAGTCACTGCTCTACCTGTTACTCTATTACTCTGTATCTACCTGTTACTCTGTATCTACCTGTTACTCTGTATCTACCTGTTACTCTGTTACTCTGTATCTACCTGTTACTCTGTATCTACCTGTTACTCTGTATCTACCTGCTACTCTGTATCTACCTGTTACTCTGTATCTACCTGTTACTCTGTATCTATCTGTTACTCTGTATCTACCTGTTACTCTGTTACTCTGTATCTACCTGTTACTCTGTATCTACCTGTTACTCTGTATCTCCATGTTACTCTGTTACTCTGTATCTACCTGTTACTCTGTATCTACCTGTTACTCTGTATCTACCTGCTACTCTGTATCTACCTGTTACTCTGTATCTACCTGTTACTCTGTTACTCTGTATCTACCTGTTACTCTGTTACTCTGTATCTACCTGTTACTCTGTATCTACCTGTTACTCTGTTACTCTGTATCTACCTGTTACTCTGTTACTCTGTATCTACCTGTTACTCTGTATCTACCTGTTACTCTGTTACTCTGTATCTACCTGTTACTCTGTATCTACCTGTTACTCTGTTACTCTGTATCTACCTGTTACTCTGTTACTCTGTATCTACCTGTTACTCTGTTACTCTGTATCTACCTGTTACTCTGTATCTACCTGTTACTCTGTATCTACCTGTTACTCTGTTACTCTGTATCTACCTGTTACTCTGTATCTACCTGTTACTCTGTTACTCTGTATCTACCTGTTACTCTGTTACTCTGTATCTACCTGTTACTCTGTATCTACCTGTTACTCTGTTACTCTGTATCTACCTGTTACTCTGTATCTACCTGTTACTCTGTTACTCTGTATCTACCTGTTACTCTGTTACTCTGTATCTACCTGTTACTCTGTTACTCTGTATCTACCTGTTACTCTGTATCTACCTGTTACTCTGTATCTACCTGTTACTCTGTTACTACTGTATACTCTGTTACTCTGTATCTACCTGTTACTCTGTTACTCTGTATCTACCTGTTACTCTGTATCTACCTGTTACTCTGTATCTACCTGTTACTCTGTTACTCTGTATCTACCTGTTACTCTGTTACTCTGTATCTACCTGTTACTCTGTATCTACCTGTTACTCTGTTACTCTGTATCTATCTGTTACTCTGTATCTACCTGTTACTCTGTTACTCTGTATCTACCTGTTACTCTGTATCTACCTGTTACTCTGTATCTACCTGTTACTCTGTTACTCTGTATCTACCTGTTACTCTGTTACTCTGTATCTACCTGTTACTCTGTATCTACCTGTTACTCTGTTACTCTGTATCTACCTGTTACTCTGTATCTACCTGTTACTCTGTATCTACCTGTTACTCTGTATCTACCTGTTACTCTGTTACTCTGTATCTACCTGTTACTCTGTATCTACCTGTTACTCTGTATCTACCTGTTACTCTGTTACTCTGTATCTACCTGTTACTCTGTATCTACCTGTTACTCTGTATCTACCTGCTACTCTGTATCTACCTGTTACTCTGTATCTACCTGTTACTCTGTATCTACCTGTTACTCTGTATCTACCTGTTACTCTGTTACTCTGTATCTACCTGTTACTCTGTATCTACCTGTTACTCTGTATCTACCTGTTACTCTGTTACTCTGTATCTACCTGTTACTCTGTATCTACCTGTTACTCTGTATCTACCTGTTACTCTGTATCTACCTGTTACTCTGTATCTACCTGTTACTCTGTTACTCTGTATCTACCTGTTACTCTGTATCTACCTGTTACTCTGTTACTCTGTATCTACCTGTTACTCTGTATCTACCTGTTACTCTGTTAATTACTCTGTATCTACCTGTTACTCTGTTACTACTGTATCTACCTGTTACTCTGTATCTACCTGTTACTCTGTTACTCTGTATCTACCTGTTACTGTATCTACCTGTTACTCTGTATCTACCTGTATACTCTGTTACTCTGTATCTACTCTGTTACTCTGTATCTACCTGTTACTCTGTATCTACCTGTTACTCTGTTACTCTGTATCTACCTGTTACTCTGTATCTACCTGTTACTCTGTTACTCTGTATCTACCTGTTACTCTGTATCTACCTGTTACTCTGTATCTACCTGTTACTCTGTTACTCTGTATCTACCTGTTACTCTGTATCTACCTGTTACTCTGTTACTCTGTATCTACCTGTTACTCTGTTACTCTGTATCTACCTGTTACTCTGTATCTACCTGTTACTCTGTTACTCTGTATCTACCTGTTACTCTGTTACTCTGTATCTACCTGTTACTCTGTATCTACCTGTTACTCTGTATCTACCTGTTACTCTGTTACTCTGTATCTACCTGTTACTCTGTTACTCTGTATCTACCTGTTACTCTGTATCTACCTGTTACTCTGTTACTCTGTATCTACCTGTTACTCTGTTACTCTGTATCTACCTGTTACTCTGTATCTACCTGTTACTCTGTTACTCTGTATCTACCTGTTACTCTGTATCTACCTGTTACTCTGTATCTACCTGTTACTCTGTATCTACCTGTTACTCTGTTACTCTGTATCTACCTGTTATTCTGTATCTACCTGTTACTCTGTATCTACCTGTTACTCTGTTACCTGTTATTCTGTATCTACCTGTTACTCTGTTACTCTGTATCTACCTGTTACTCTGTATCTACCTGTTACTCTGTATCTACCTGTTACTCTGTTACTCTGTATCTACCTGTTACTCTGTATCTACCTGTTACTCTGTATCTACCTGTTACTCTGTTACTCTGTATCTACCTGTTACTCTGTTACTCTGTATCTACCTGTTACTCTGTATCTACCTGTTACTCTGTTACTCTGTTACTCTGTATCTACCTGTTACTCTGTATCTACCTGTTACTCTGTATCTACCTGTTACTCTGTATCTACCTGTTACTCTGTTACTCTGTATCTACCTGTTACTCTGTTACTCTGTATCTACCTGTTACTCTGTATCTACCTGTTACTCTGTATCTACCTGTTACTCTGTTACTCTGTATCTACCTGTTACTCTGTATCTACCTGTTACTCTGTATCTACCTGTTACTCTGTTACTGTATCTACCTGTTACTCTGTATCTACCTGTATACCTGTTACTCTGTATCTACCTGTTACTCTGTTACTCTGTATCTACCTGTTACTCTGTATCTACCTGTTACTCTGTTACTCTGTATCTACCTGTTACTCTGTATCTACCTGTTACTCTGTATCTACCTGTTACTCTGTTACTCTGTATCTACCTGTTACTCTGTTACTCTGTATCTACCTGTTACTCTGTATCTACCTGTTATTCTGTATCTACCTGTTACTCTGTATCTACCTGTTATTCTGTATCTACCTGTTACTCTGTATCTACCTGTTACTCTGTATCTACCTGTTTGTGTGTTAGTATATATTTACTTAATGCTTGTCCGTGTGCCTAACGTGTGTGTGTGTAATGCTTGGGGACTTTAGCTCCTCCTCCTTCTCTCCGCCCCCTGGGGTCTTGTCCGTGTGTGTGTGTAATGCTTGTCCGTGTGTGTGTGTAATGCTTGTCCGTGTGTGTGTGTGTGTGTAATGCTTGTCCGTGTGTGTGTGTGTCTGTGTGTGTGTGTAATGCTTGTCCGTGTGTGTGTTTGTGTGTTAGTATATATTTACTTGTCTTGTGTGTGTGTGTGTGTGTGTAATGGGGACTTGTCCGTGTGTCCTGTTCTCTCTGCCCCCTGGGGTCTTGTCCGTGTGTGTGTGTGTGTGTAATGCTTGTCCGTGTGTGTGTGTGTGTTGTCCGTGTGTGCTTGTCCGTGTGTGTGTGTGTGTCCGTGTGTGTGTGTGTGTGTAATGCTTGTCCGTGTGTGTGTGTAATGCTTGTCCGTGTGTGTGTGTAATGCTTGTCCGTGTGTGTGTGTGTGTGTGTGTGTGTAATGCTTGTCCGTGTGTGTGTGTGTAATGCTTGTCCGTGTGTGTGTGTGTGTGTGTAATGCTTGTCCGTGTGTGTGTGTGTGTGTGTGTGTGTGTGTGTGTAATGCTTGTCCGTGTGTGTGTGTAATGCTTGTCCGTGTGTGTGTGTAATGCTTGTCCGTGTGTGTGTGTGTGTGTGTGTGTGTGTGTGTAATGCTTGTGTGTGTGTGTGTGTGTGTGTAATGCTTGTCCGTGTGTGTGTGTGTGTGTGTGTGTGTGTGTGTGTGTGTGTGTGTGTGTGTGTGTGTAGTGTCCAGGCGGTGAGGGATCTGATCCCTCTCTTCCTGATGAAGGCCGGGGACTTTAGCTCCGCCCTCTCCTCCTTCTTCTCTCCGCCCCCTGGGGTCTGCTGCCCCGCCTGCCGCCTGACGCCACGCCTCTTCACCCTCTATCTACGCATCATCACCACGGCAACCACGCCCAGCGCCACCGCTGCCATGGCAACGCAGCCCCTCTCCCCCGACACTCCCTGGGAGGAGGTCAAAGGTTAGATATATATATACACATCTCCTGTCTGATACACACACACACACATCTAGCTATCTCCTGTCTGATACACACACACACACATCTAGCTATCTCCTGTCTGATACACACACACACACATCTAGCTATCTCCTGTCTGATACACACACACACATCTAGCTATCTCCTGTCTGATACACACACATCTAGCTATCTCCTGTCTGATATACACACACACATCTAGCTATCTCCTGTCTGATACACACACACACATCTAGCTATCTCCTGTCTGATACACACACACACATCTAGCTATCTCCTGTCTGATACACACACACACACATCTAGCTATCTCCTGTCTGATACACACACACACATCTATCTATCTCCTGTCTGATATACACACACACACACAACTAGCTATCTCCTGTCTGATACACACACACACATCTAGCTATCTCATGCCTGATACTCATCTCTCTTGTCCTGATCCACACACACATCTAGCTATCTCCTGCCTGATATACACACACACATCTAGCTATCTCCTGTCTGATACACACACACACACACATCTAGCTATCTCCTGTCTGATACACACACACACATCTAGCTATCTCCTGTCTGATACACACACACACATCTAGCTATCTCCTGTCTGATACACACACACACACATCTAGCTATCTCCTGTCTGATACACACACACACATCTAGCTATCTCCTGTATGATACACACACACACACATCTAGCTATCTCCTGTCTGATACACGCACACACACATCTAGCTATCTCCTGCCTGATACACACACACATCTAGCTATCTCCTGTCTGATACACACACACATCTAGCTATCTCCTGTCTGATACACACACACACATCTAGCTATCTCCTGTCTGATACACACACACACATCTAGCTATCTCCTGTCTGATACACACACATCTAGCTATCTCCTGTCTGATACACACACACACATCTAGCTATCTCTCTGTCTATACACACACACATCTAGCTATCTCCTGTCTGATACACACACACACACATCTAGCTATCTCCTGTCTGATACACACACACACATCTAGCTATCTCCTGTCTGATACACACACATCTAGCTATCTCCTGTCTGATATACACACACATCTAGCTATCTCCTGTCTGATACACACACACACATCTAGCTATCTCCTGTCTGATACACACACACACACATCTAGCTATCTCCTGTCTGACACACACACACACACATCTAGCTATCTCCTGTCTGATACACACACACACATCTATCTATCTCCTGTCTGATATACACACACACACACAAACTAGCTATCTCCTGTCTGATACACACACACACATCTAGCTATCTCCTGCCTGATACACACACACATCTAGCTATCTCCTGCCTGATATACACACACACATCTAGCTATCTCCTGTCTGATACACACACACACACACACATCTAGCTATCTCCTGTCTGATACACACACACACACATCTAGCTATCTCCTGTCTGATACACACACACACATCTAGCTATCTCCTCCTCTGATCCACTCACACACATCTAGCTATCTCCTGTCTGATACACACACACACATCTAGCTATCTCCTCCTATGATACACACACACACACATCTAGCTATCTCCTGTCTGATACACGCACACACACATCTAGCTATCTCCTGTCCTGATACACCACACATCTAGCTATCTCCTGTCTGATACACACACACATCTAGCTATCTCCTGTCTGATACACACACACACATCTAGCTATCTCCTGTCTGATACACACACACACATCTAGCTATCTCCTGTCTGATACTCACCATCTAGCTATCTCCTTGTCTGATACACCACACACATCTAGCTATCTCCTGTCTGATACACACACACACATCTAGCTATCTCCTGTCTGATACACACACACACACATCTAGCTATCTCCTGTCTGATACACACACACACATCTATCTATCTCCTGTCTGATACACACACACACATCTAGCTATCTCCTGTCTGATATACACACACACACACACATCTAGCTATCTCCTGTCTGATACACACACACACATCTAGCTATCTCCTGTCTGATATACACACACACACATCTAGCTATCTCCTGTCTGATACACACACACACACACACACACATATCTAGCTATCTCCTGTCTGATACACACACCCACGTACACATCTAGCTATCTCCTGTCTGATACACACACACACATCTAGCTATCTCCTGTCTGATACACACACACACACACATCTAGCTATCTCCTGTCTGATACACACACACACATCTAGCTATCTCCTGTCTGATACACACACACACACACATCTAGCTATCTCCTGTCTGATATACACACTCTTGTCCTGTCTTCCTCCATCTCTCCTCTCTCTTGTCTTGTCTTCCTCCATCTCTCCTCTCTCTTGTCTTGTCCTCCTCCATCTCTCCTCTCTCTTGTCCTGTCCTCCTCCTCTCTCTTGTCCTGTCTTCCTCCATCTCTCCTCTCTCTTGTCCTGTCCTCCTCCTCTCTCTTGTCCTGTCCTCCTCCCTCTCTCCTCTCTCTTGTTCTGTCCTCCTCCCTCTCTCCTCTCTCTTGTCCTGTCCTCCTCCCTCTCTCCTCTCTCTTGTCCTGTCCTCCTCCCTCTCTCCTCTCTCTTGTCCTGTCCTCCTCCCTCTCTCCTCTCTCTTGTCCTGTCCTCCTCCCTCTCTCCCCTCTCTTCCTCCCTCTCTCCCCTCTCTTGTCCTGTCCTCCCTCTCTCTTGTCCTCCTTCCTCCCTCCTCTCTCTGTTCCTGTCCTCCTCCATCTCTCCTCTCTCTTGTCTTGTCCTCCTCCATCTCTCCTCTCTCTGTTCCTGTCCTCCTCCATCTCCTCTCCTCTCTCTGTTCCTGTCCTCCTCCCTCTCCTCCCCTCTCTCTTGTCCTGTCCTCCTTCCTCCCTCCTCTCTCTGTTCCTGTCCTCCTCCATCTCTCCTCTCTCTTGTCCTCCTCCATCTCTCCTCTCTCTGTTCCTGTCCTCCTCCATCTCTCATCTCTCTGTTCCTGTCCTCCTCCATCTCTCCTCTCTCTGTTCCTGTCCTCCTCCATCTCTCCTCTCTCTTGTCCTCCTCCATCTCTCCTCTCTCTGTTCCTGTCCTCCTCCATCTCTCCTCTCTCTGTTCCTGTCCTCCATCTCTCCTCTCTCTTGTCTTGTCCTCCTCCATCTCTCCTCTCTCTGTTCCTGTCCTCCTCCCTCTCCTCCTCTCTTGTCTTGTCCTCCTCCATCTCTCCTCTCTCTTGTCCTGTCCTCCTCCCTCTCCTCCTCTCTTGTCCTGTCCTCCTCCCTCTCTCCTCTCTCTTGTCCTGCCTCCCTCTCTCCTCTCTCTTGTCCTGTCCTCCTCCTTCTCTCCTCTCTCTTGTCCTGTCCTCCTCCCTCTCTCCTCTCTCTGTTCCTGTCCTCCTCCCTCTCTCTCTTTTCCTGTCTTCCTCCCTCTCTCCTCTCTCTTGTCCTGTCTTCCTCCCTCTCTCTTGTCCTCCTCCCTCCCTCCTCTCTCTTGTCTTGTCCTTCTCCTCTCTCTGTTCCTGTCCTCCTCCCTCTCTCCTCTCTCTGTTTCTTGTCCTCCTCCATCTCTCCTCTCTCTGTTTCCTGTCCTCCTCCATCTCTCCTCTCTCTGTTCCTGTCCTCCTACATCTCTCCTCTCTCTGTTCCTGTCCTCCTCCCTCTCTCCTCTCTCTTGTCTTGTCCTCCTCCCTCTCTCCTCTCTCTGTTTCTTGTCCTCCTCCATCTCTCCTCTCTCTGTTCCTGTCCTCCTACATCTCCCCTCTCTCTTGTCTTGTCCTCCTCCCTCTCTCCTCTCTCTTGTCTTATCCTCCTCCCTCTCTCCTCTCGTCTTTTCCTCCTCCCTCTCTCCTCTCTCTTGTCCTGGCCTCCTCCCTCCCTCCCTCCTCTATCTTGTCTTGTCCTCCTCCATCTCTCCTCTCTCTGTTCCTGTCCTCCTCCATCTCCTCTCCTCTCTCTGTTCCTGTCCTCCTCCCTCTCCTCTCCTCTCTCTGTTCCTGTCCTCCTCCATCTCTCCTCTCTCTGTTCCTGTCCTCCTCCCTCTCCTCCCCTCTCTTGTCCTGTCCTCCTCCCTCTCTCCTCTCTCTGTTCCTGTCCTCCTCCCTCTCCTCTCCTCTCTTGTTCTGTCCTCCTCCCTCTCTCCTCCTCTCTCTCTTCTTCTAGATGCTGTGGTTCCCAGGCAGGTCGAGGTGGTGAAGTTTGGCCTGAGGGTTCTGAAGAGCAACATGGCTGTCTACAAGGACGTGAGTCTCACAACCTTGAGTCTAGAACTCTGAACTTCAGAGCGCTGAAACTCAGACCGCTGAAACTCAGACCCCTGAACTCAGACCCCTGTAACTCAGACCCCTGGAACTCAGACCCCTGAACTCAGACCCCTGAAACTCAGACCGCTGAAACTCAGACCGCTGAAACTCAGACCGCTGAAACTCAGACCCCTGTAACTCAGACCCCTGAACTCAGACCCCTGAAACTCAGACCGCTGAAACAGACCTCTGAAACTCAGAGCTCTGTAACTCAGACCTCTGAAACTCAGACCTCTGAAACTCAGACCCCTGTAACTCAGAGCGCTGAATCTCAGAGCGCTGAAACTCAGAGCGCTGAAACTCAGAGCGCTGAAACTCAGAGCTCTGTAACTCAGACCTCTGTAACTCAGACCTCTGAAACTCAGACCTCTGAAACTCAGAGCGCTGAATCTCAGAGCGCTGAAACTCAGACCTCAGAGCGCTGAAACTCAGAGCGCTGAAACGCAGAGCACTGAAACTCAGACCCCTGAACTCAGACCGCTGAACTCAGACCGCTGAAACTCAGACCCCTGAACTCAGGCCGCTGAAACTCAGGCCGCTGAAACTCAGACCGCTGAAACTCAGACCGCTGAAACTCAGACCTCTGAAACTCAGACTGCTGAAACTCAGACCTCTGAAACTCAG